>NW_026915125.1:7500-9143 GCF_034315485.1 Pezoporus occidentalis | reverse complement strand
ATTTACTGTGTTTTCCTATATATCTATATATATAGTGTTGCACTCACTTTGTTACAGTTACAGGGGAGAAATGGGTTAGGGTTAGGGTTAGGGTTAGGGTTAGGGTTGGGGTTGAGAACCTCTGTGGGTCATTAGAATGCTCTTGAACATACTTTATTTTGCTCACTTTGTTACGTTTACTGTGTTTTCCTATATATCTAGATATATAGTATTACACTCGCTTTGTTACAGTTAGAGGGGAGAAATGGGGTAGGGTTAGGTTTACGGTTAGGGTTAGGGTTAGGGTTAGGGTTAGGGTTGAGAACCTCTGTGGGTCATTAGAATCCTCTTGAACATGCTTTATTTTGATCACTTTGTTACGTTTCCTCTGTTTTCCTGTATATATATATACATATAGTATTACACTCACTTTGTTACAGTTACAGGGGAGAAATGGGTTAGGGTTAGGGTTAGGTTTAGGGTTAGGGTTAGGGTTAGGGTTAGGGTTAGGGTTGAGAACCTCTGTGGGTCATTAGAATGCTCTTGAACATGTTTTATTTTGCTCACTTTGTTACGTTTCCTCTGTTTTCCTGTATATATATATACATATAGTATTACACTCACTTTGTTACAGTTACAGGGGAGAAATGGGTTAGGGTTAGTGTTAGGGTTAGGGTTAGGGTTAGGGTTAGGGTTGAGTACCTCTGTGGGTCATTAGAATGCTCTTGAACATGCTTTATTTTGCTCACTTTGTTACATTTACTGTGTTTTCCTATATATCTATATATATAGTGTTGCACTCACTTTGTTACAGTTACAGGGGAGAAATGGGTTAGGGTTAGGGTTAGGGTTAGGGTTAGGGTTGGGGTTGAGAACCTCTGTGGGTCATTAGAATGCTCTTGAACATACTTTATTTTGCTCACTTTGTTACGTTTACTGTGTTTTCCTATATATCTAGATATATAGTATTACACTCGCTTTGTTACAGTTAGAGGGGAGAAATGGGGTAGGGTTAGGTTTACGGTTAGGGTTAGGGTTAGGGTTAGGGTTAGGGTTAGGGTTAGGGTTAGGGTTGAGAACCTCTGTGGGTCATTAGAATCCTCTTGAACATGCTTTATTTTGATCACTTTGTTACGTTTCCTCTGTTTTCCTGTATATATATATACATATAGTATTACACTCACTTTGTTACAGTTACAGGGGAGAAATGGGTTAGGGTTAGGGTTAGGTTTAGGGTTAGGGTTAGGGTTAGGGTTAGGGTTAGGGTTAGGGTTGAGAACCTCTGTGGGTCATTAGAATGCTCTTGAACATGTTTTATTTTGCTCACTTTGTTACGTTTCCTCTGTTTTCCTGTATATATATATACATATAGTATTACACTCACTTTGTTACAGTTACAGGGGAGAAATGGGTTAGGGTTAGTGTTAGGGTTAGGGTTAGGGTTAGGGTTGAGTACCTCTGTGGGTCATTAGAATGCTCTTGAACATGCTTTATTTTGCTCACTTTGTTACATTTACTGTGTTTTCCTATATATCTATATATATAGTGTTGCACTCACTTTGTTACAGTTACAGGGGAGAAATGGGTTGGGGTTAGGGTTAGGGTTGGGGTTGAGAACCTCTGTGGGTCATTAGAATGCTCTTGAACATACTTTATTTTGCTCA
>NW_026915125.1:0-2500 GCF_034315485.1 Pezoporus occidentalis | reverse complement strand
TGTTACGTTTACTGTGTTTTCCTATATATCTATATATATAGTATTACACTCGCTTTGTTACAGTTAGAGGGGAGAAATGGGGTAGGGTTAGGTTTACGGTTAGGGTTAGGGTTAGGGTTAGGGTTAGGGTTGAGAACCTCTGTGGGTCATTAGAATCCTCTTGAACATGCTTTATTTTGATCACTTTGTTACGTTTCCTCTGTTTTCCTGTATATATATATACATATAGTATTACACTCACTTTGTTACAGTTACAGGGGAGAAATGGGTTAGGGTTAGGGTTAGGTTTAGGGTTAGGGTTAGGGTTAGGGTTAGGGTTAGGGTTGAGAACCTCTGTGGGTCATTAGAATGCTCTTGAACATGTTTTATTTTGCTCACTTTGTTACGTTTCCTCTGTTTTCCTGTATATATATATACATATAGTATTACACTCACTTTGTTACAGTTACAGGGGAGAAATGGGTTAGGGTTAGTGTTAGGGTTAGGGTTAGGGTTGAGTACCTCTGTGGGTCATTAGAATGCTCTTGAACATGCTTTATTTTGCTCACTTTGTTATATTTACTGTGTTTTATATAGTATCACACTCACATTGTTACAGTTACAGGGGAGAAATGGGTTACGGTTAGGGTTAGGGTTAGGGTTAGGGTTAGGGTTAGGGTTGAGAACCTCTGTGGGTCATTAGAATCCTCTTGAACATGCTTTATTTTGCTCACTTTGTTACGTTTCCTCTGTTTTCCTGTATATATATATACATATAGTATTACACTCACTTTGTTACAGTTACAGGGGAGAAATGGGTTAGGGTTAGGGTTAGGTTTAGGGTTAGGGTTAGGGTTAGGGTTAGGGTTAGGGTTGAGAACCTCTGTGGGTCATTAGAATGCTCTTGAACATGTTTTATTTTGCTCACTTTGTTACGTTTCCTCTGTTTTCCTGTATATATATATACATATAGTATTACACTCACTTTGTTACAGTTACAGGGGAGAAATGGGTTAGGGTTAGGTTAGGGTTAGGGTTAGGGTTAGGGTTAGGGTTGAGTACCTCTGTGGGTCATTAGAATGCTCTTGAACATGCTTTATTTTGCTCACTTTGTTACATTTACTGTGTTTTCCTATATATCTATATATATAGTGTTGCACTCACTTTGTTACAGTTACAGGGGAGAAATGGGTTAGGGTTAGGGTTAGGGTTAGGGTTAGGGTTGGGGTTGAGAACCTCTGTGGGTCATTAGAATGCTCTTGAACATACTTTATTTTGCTCACTTTGTTACGTTTACTGTGTTTTCCTATATATCTAGATATATAGTATTACACTCGCTTTGTTAGAGTTAGAGGGGAGAAATGGGTTAGGGTTAGGTTTACGGTTAGGGTTAGGGTTAGGGTTAGGGTTAGGGTTGAGAACCTCTGTGGGTCATTAGAATCCTCTTGAACATGCTTTATTTTGCTCACTTTGTTACATTTACTGTGTTTTCCTATATATCTATATATATAGTATTACACTCACTTTGTTACAGTTACAGGGGAGAAATGGGTTAGGGTTAGGGTTAGGTTTAGGGTTAGGGTTAGGGTTAGGGTTAGGGTTGAGAACCTCTGTGGGTCATTAGAATGCTCTTGAACATGTTTTATTTTGCTCACTTTGTTACGTTTCCTCTGTTTTCCTGTATATATATATACATATAGTATTACACTCACTTTGTTACAGTTACAGGGGAGAAATGGGTTAGGGTTAGTGTTAGGGTTAGGGTTAGGGTTAGGGTTAGGGTTGAGTACCTCTGTGGGTCATTAGAATGCTCTTGAACATGCTTTATTTTGCTCACTTTGTTACATTTACTGTGTTTTCCTATATATCTATATATATAGTGTTGCACTCACTTTGTTACAGTTACAGGGGAGAAATGGGTTAGGGTTAGGGTTAGGGTTAGGGTTAGGGTTGGGGTTGAGAACCTCTGTGGGTCATTAGAATGCTCTTGAACATACTTTATTTTGCTCACTTTGTTACGTTTACTGTGTTTTCCTATATATCTAGATATATAGTATTACACTCGCTTTGTTACAGTTAGAGGGGAGAAATGGGGTAGGGTTAGGTTTACGGTTAGGGTTAGGGTTAGGGTTAGGGTTAGGGTTGAGAACCTCTGTGGGTCATTAGAATCCTCTTGAACATGCTTTATTTTGATCACTTTGTTACGTTTCCTCTGTTTTCCTGTATATATATATACATATAGTATTACACTCACTTTGTTACAGTTACAGGGGAGAAATGGGTTAGGGTTAGGGTTAGGTTTAGGGTTAGGGTTAGGGTTAGGGTTAGGGTTAGGGTTGAGAACCTCTGTGGGTCATTAGAATGCTCTTGAACATGTTTTATTTTGCTCACTTTGTTACGTTTCCTCTGTTTTCCTGTATATATATATACATATAGTATTACACTCACTTTGTTACAGTTACAGGGGAGAAATGGGTTAGGGTTAGTGTTAGGGTTAGGGTTAGGGTTAGGGTTAGGTACC
>NW_026915124.1:0-5662 GCF_034315485.1 Pezoporus occidentalis | reverse complement strand
CTCTTTTGGTGGGTTTTGAGTGTTTTTGGCCTGTTTTGGGTCTGTCTGGGGGCTCTGACCCTGTATCCCATAGGAGAAGCAAGACAAGGTGATTTTGGTGTGGTTTTGGCCTGTTTCGGAGTTTGCTATGTGTGTTTTGGGCTGGTTTTTGCCTGTTTTTTGTCATGTTTTGTGGTTGTTTTGGGTCTGTTTTGTGGCTCTGACCCTGTATGCACAGGAGAAGCATGACACGGTGGTTTTGGGGTGGTTTTGTCCTGTTTTGGGGCTGTTTTGGGGCTGTTTTGAGGCTCTGACCCTGTATCTCCTCGGAGAAGCAGGACAAGTGAGTTTTGGGGTGTTTTGGGACTTGTTTTAGTATCATAGAATCATAGAATAGTTAGGGTTTGAAAGAACCTTAAGATCATCCAGTTCCAGCCCCCCTGCCATGGGCACGGACACCTCACACTAAACCATGGCACCCAAGGCCTCGTCCAACCTGGCCTTGAACACTGCCAGGGATGGAGCATTCACAACCTCCCTGGGCAACCCATTCCAGTGCCTCACCACCCTCACAGGAAAGAATTTCCTCCTTAGATCCAATCTAAACTTCCCCTGTTTCAGTTACCTGTTACCCCTTGTCCTTTCACTACAGTCCCTAATGAAGAGTCCCTCCCCAGCATCCCTATAGGCCCCCTTCAGATACTGGAAGCTGCTATGCGGTCTCCACGCAGCCTTCTCTTCTCCAGGCTGAACAGCCCCAACTTCCTCAGCCTGTCTTCATACGGGAGGTGCTCCAGTCCCTGATCATCCTCGTGGCCTCCTCTGGACTTGTTCCAACAGTTCCATGTCCTTTTCATGTTGAGGACACCAGAACTGCACACAATGCTCCAGGTGAGGTCTCACCAGAGCAGAGCAGAGGGGCAGGATCACCTCCTTCGACCTGCTGGTCACGCTCCTTTTGATGCAGCCCAGGATACGGTTGGCTTTGTGGGCTGCAAGCGCACACTGAAGCCGGCTCATGTTCATTTTCTCATCAACCAACACCCCCAAGTCCTTCTCCTTGGGCTGCTCTGAATCTCTTCTCTGCCCAACCTGTAGCTGTGCCTGGGATTGCTCCCACCCAGGTGTAGGACCTTGCACTTGGCATGGTTAAACTCCATGAGGTTGGCATCAGCCCACCTCACAAGCGTGTCGAGGTCCCTCTGGATGGCATTCCTTCCCTCCAGGGTATCAACCCAACCACACAGCTCGGTGTCATCGGCAAACTTGCTGAGGGCGCGCTCAATCCCACTGTCCATGGCAGCGACGAAGATGTTGAACAAGACCGGTCCCAACACCGATCCCTGAGGGACCCCACTCGTTACTGGTCTCCAGCCGGACATTGAGCCATTGACCACAACTCTTTGTGTGCAGCCATCCAGCCAGTTCTTTATCCACCGAGTGGTCCATCCATCAAATTGATGTCTCTCCAATTTAGAGACAAGGATGTCGTGTGGGACAGTGTCGAACGCTTTGCACAAGTCCAGGTAGATGCCATCAACTGCTCTACCCCTGTCCATCAGTTCTGTAGCCCCATCATAGAAGGCCACCAAATTGGTCAGGCAGGATTTCCCCTCAGTGAAGCCCTGCTGGCTGTCACCAAGCACCTTGTTGACTTTCATGTGCCTTAGCATGCCTTCCAGGAGAATCTGCTCCAAGATGTTGCCAGGCTCAGGGGTGAGACTGACTGCTCTGTAATTCCCCGGTCATCCATTTTCCCCTTCTTGAAAATAAATACAGGGTCAGAGCCTCAAAACAGACCCAAAACAAGACAAAAACAGCAAAATCAGCCACAAAACAGACCCAAAACAACCCAAAACAACCCCAAAAAAACCTGGTCCTGCTTCTCCTGTGGGATACAGGGTCAGAGCCCCCAAACAGACCCAAAACAGGCCAAAACCAGGCAAAAACAAGGCCAAACCACCCCAAAACCACCCCAAAATCACCTTCTCCTGCTTTTCCTATGGGATACAGGGTCAAAGCCCCCAAAAAGACCAAAAACAGGCCAAAACCAACCCAAAACACCTCAAAAACACCTTGTCCTGCTTCTCCTATGGGATACAGGGTCAAAGCCCCAAAACAGATCCAAAACAGACCCAAAACAGACCCAAAACAAGGCCAAACCACCCTAAAACCACCCCAAAATCACTTTTTCCTGCTTCTCCTATGGGATACAGGGTCAAAGCCCCAAAAAAGACCCAAAACAGGCCAAAAACAACCCAAAACCACCTTGTCCTGCTTCTTCTAGGGGATACAGGGTGTGAGGCCCAAAAGAGACCCAAAACAGACCCAAAACAGGCCAAAAACAGGCCAAAACACCCAAAGCAAACCCCAAAACACCCCCAAACCACCCCAAAACCACCTTGTCCTGCTTCTCCTATGGGATACAGGGTCAGAGCCCCAAAACAGGACAAAACCAAGCCAAAAGCAACCCCAAAACACCCAAAACAAACCCCAAAATGGGCCAAAACCACCCCAAAATCACCTTGTCCTGCTTCTCCTATGGGACACAGGTCAGAGCCCCAAAACTGGACAAAACCAACCCAAAACCACCTTGTCCTGTTTCTCCTGTGGGACACAAGTTCAGAACCCCAAAACAGGCTCAAAAAAGTACAAAAACAACCAAAAACTATTCAAAACCACCCCCAAAACAACCCCAAACCACCCTAAAACCACCAAAAAAAACACCTTGTCCTGCTTCTCCTGTGGGACACAGGGTCAGAGCCCCAAAACAGACCCAAAACAGGCCAAAAAGAGGAAAAAAACACACCAAAACACCCCAAACCACCCCTAAAACAGCCCAAGCCAACCCCGAAGCACCGGCTCGTGCTGCAGCTCTGCCTCATTCCAGAGCCTTGGATCATCTGGGAGCACGGGATCCCATTGGCATCACAGCTCCTGGTGCTTGGGAGCAGATCCTATGGGATCTGGATCCAGATCCGGATGCTCCACACATGGACACAGATCCAGGTCCGGATCCGGTTGTAGGGGGGAGCGCGGACACGGAATTCCATGGGGCTGGAAGAGCAGAACTGGGCTCCAGGAGGGGGGGCTCTGGGGTGGGGGGGAGAGACACCATTGCCCACCATTGTCTCCATTGACCCTATTGGCCCCCATTACCCCCTTTGCCCTCCCCATTACCCCTATTGCCCATTACCCCCAATGCCCCCCATTACCCCCATTGCCCCTGTTACCCCATTACCCCCCCCATTACCCCCATTGCCACCCGTACCCCCATTCCCAACTCACTTCCCACTGCTCCGCACTGGATCCAAAGATGGGGCTGGGGATGCCCCGGTCCCGCCGCACATCCGGTTGCGGCTCCCATTGAGGCTCCAGGGACCCCGGGTTCGAGCCCCGAGCTCCCGGGTTCGGGTCCCGAGCTCCCGGGTTCGAGCCCCGGTGCCCCCGGAGCAGCGGCGAGAGCCGGGGGGGGGGAAGCCCCGGTGCCCCCCCCACGGAGCAGCGCCCCCAGCACCGAGCGGCGCCGCTCCCGTAGCAGCACCGGGGCCCGGTGCAACAGCGCCCCCAAGCGGGCGGCCAGGACCCGCGCTATGGGGTGTTGGGGGGCGGGCACTGGGACCCCCAAGTTATGGGGCACCCCCTTTGTGCCCCCCAAGTCATGGGGTGGGGTCTGGAGGTCCCCGTTTGTGCCCTCCCCCAAGTTATGGGGCACCCCCTTTGTGGCCCCCAAGGTATGGGGCGGGGTCTGGGTCCCCCCTGTGGAGCCGCCCAAGTTATGGGGCACCCCCTCTGTGCCCCCCTCAAAGTTATGGGGCACCCCTATAGTGCGGGGGGTGCCGAGGCCCCGCCCCACGTGACCCGAGGTGACCTGGAGGGCGAAGAGCCCGCGGGGGTGGGGCAGGAGGCGGTGCTGGGTGATGACCACGTGACGCGGGGGGGGGAGGGGCCTGCGGGAGGCGCGCAGGGGCCAGGATCGGGCCCGGGCCCCGCCCCCTCCCCCATCCCCCCCCGCGCCCGCCCCAGTTTGGTCCCGTCCAGTTCCCGCCAATTTCGCCCATCATGGCGGAGCTGGAGCTCCCCTCCGATCCCGAGCTGCGCAGGTTGGAGCCCGCGGGACCCCCCAGTGGGGGCTTTTGGGGTCCTGGGGGGGTTGGGGTGCTCCTGACCCCCTCTCTTTGTCTCCCCCCACCTCCAGGCTGTGCACGGGGCCCTGTGCCCCCATCCGGGAGTACATCATGGGCCACGTGCGGCACCCGCGGTGAGGGGGGCACCCCAACATCTGGGGGGGAGGAACTGCAACATCTGGAGGGACCCCAAACCTCGGATCGGTCCCTAAAATACATGGCGGGGGGGGGGGGGGGGGGTGTTCCTATAGGAATGTGAAGAAGATCAAAGGGAACCTGCTGTGGTATCCGCTGCACCCCAAAGTGGGGGGGGGACACCCAAGCTCATTGGGGAGCCTCCAAAACCCCTCAGGACCCCCCCAAACCCCTTTGCCTGTTAGGACCCCCCAAAATTCCATTGGGATCCCAACAACCCCCCAGCACCCCCCAATTCCCCCTTGTGACACCCCCCCCCCCAACCCCTTCTCCCAGATCCATGCACAGGAGCCCAAATTCCTTTAGGACCCCTCCAAATCCCATTGGGATCCCCAGGAACCCCCAGTTCCCTCCCATGATCCTCCCCAACCCCTCCTTTAACAACCAGCCCCCAGGTTTCCTCCTTAACTCGGGGCTCAGGTACCAGCACCTCAAGGAGATTCAGGTTTGGGGGGCGGGCTGGGGAGCGTTAGAGGGTTTGGGGGGGGCTCTATGGGGTTTCGGGGAGTCCCACAGGGACCAAAACACCCCCCTGCACCCCAAAACCATCCCCCCTGCACCTCAAAACAACCCCCTGCATCCCAAAACGCCCCCCCGCACCCCAAAACCATGCCCCCTGCACACCAAAACACAACCCCTGCACCCTAAAACCACCCCCATGCATCCCAGAAGCCCCACGGCACCCCAAAACCGCCCCCCTGCACCCCAAAACACACCTCTGCACCCGAAATCTACCCCCACTGCATCCCAAAACACCCCCCTGTACCCCAAAAGCACCCACTGTGCACCCCAAAACACCCCCTCTGCACCAAACCCACGCTATGGATTCCCCCATGCACCCAAAACCCTCTCAAGGACCCCCCCGAATACATCCTGCAGCCTGGTTTCCCCCCCTGCACCCCAAAACTGCCCCTGGGCCCTCCCCCATGATCTTTTCCTCCCCACTCCTGAACCCCAGAACCCTTTAGGGACCCCCTCTATACTTTAAACCCCCCTGGGTTTCCTTCTGAAGTGGGTGCTGGGCTCATAGGGGTCCTTAAAGCCCCCCCCACTCTCCCTAAACCCAGTGCTGAGACCTTTTGGGGTGCCCCCAACCCCTCCATGGTCCCTGCAGCCCTTTTGGGGTCCCCAAAATGGGATCTGGACCCCTTTGGGCCCCCCAAACTCCCCTCAACGTTTGGCTTTGGGGCCCCCCTTGCCAGCAGGTTGATGCTGGAGGCCACGGGGCTCTCAGGGGCTCGGGGGGCCCAGATCCAGCAGGGCCCAGAGCTATGGGGCAGCCCCATGGACTCCCCAGAAACTGCCCTGGGGCCACTGAGGAGGCAGCTGCAGGAGGGGAAGCAGCGGCTGGTGGGTGCCAA
>NW_026915123.1:0-7042 GCF_034315485.1 Pezoporus occidentalis | reverse complement strand
CACAATCACCTACATTGGTGCATCCATCGTTGCTTTCACTGCTCCCTTTCATACAGGAAAAGCATTTGAATGGAATCAGTTCAGAGCCTGCTCTCTGCTGGCAGCAACACAGTCAGCACAGAAAGAACAGTGGCATCTGCTCCCACAGCAGAAGAACCAGCAGGGAAAGCTAGTGCTGGGCCTCTTCAGCACACAGGCTGCTTTGCAACGGTGTCACCATCATTGCAGTCTCTCCTCGGTTTCATACCTAAAACTCCATTTGAATCCAAATTCTCAGCTGGTCGCTTTCAGCTGCCCAGCAGCACAGTGAGTACAGCACGAACGTTTGGCTTCTGCTCCCACAGCAGAAGAGCCAGGATTGAAAGCTTGTGCTGGACCTGTTCAGCACACAATCACCTTTACATTGGTGCATCCATCGTTGCTTTCACTGCTCCCTTTCATACAGGAAAAGCATTTGAATGGAATCAGTTCAGAGCCTGCTCTCTGCTGCGCAGCAACACTGTCAGCACAGAATGAACAGTGGCATCTGCTCCCACAGCAGAAGAACCAGCAGGGAAAGCTAGTGCTGGGCCTCTTCAGCACACAGGCTGCTTTGCAACGGTGTCACCATCATTGCAGTCTCTCCTCGGTTTCATACCTAAAACTCCATTTGAATCCAAATTCTCAGCTGGTCGCTTCTCAGCTGCAGCAGCACAGTGAGTACAGCACGAACGTTTGGCTTCTGCTCCCACAGCAGAAGAGCCAGGATTGAAAGCTTGTGCTGGACCTGTTCAGCACACAATCACCTTTACATTGGTGCATCCATCGTTGCTTTCACTGCTCCCTTTCATACAGGAAAAGCATTTGAATGGAATCAGTTCAGAGCCTGCTCTC
Organism: Pezoporus occidentalis; assembly: GCF_034315485.1. Classification (NCBI taxonomy): domain Eukaryota; kingdom Metazoa; phylum Chordata; class Aves; order Psittaciformes; family Psittacidae; genus Pezoporus; species Pezoporus occidentalis. The sequence continues at coordinate 6,169 of NW_026915123.1, read as the reverse complement.
TGCTGCGCAGCAACACAGTCAGCACAGAATGAACAGTGGCATCTGCTCCCACAGCAGAAGAACCAGCAGGGAAAGCTAGTGCTGGGCCTCTTCAGCACACAGGCTGCTTTGCAACGGTGTCACCATCATTGCAGTCTCTCCTCGGTTTCATACCTAAAACTCCATTTGAATCCAAATTCTCAGCTGGTCTCTCTCAGCTGCAGCAGCACAGTGAGTACAGCACGAACGTTTGGCTTCTGCTCCCACAGCAGAAGAGCCAGGATTGAAAGCTTGTGCTGGACCTGTTCAGCACACAATCACCTTTACATTGGTGCATCCATCGTTGCTTTCACTGCTCCCTTTCATACAGGAAAAGCATTTGAATGGAATCAGTTCAGAGCCTGCTCTCTGCTGGCAGCAACACAGTCAGCACAGAAAGAACAGTGGCATCTGCTCCCACAGCAGAAGAACCAGCAGGGAAAGCTAGTGCTGGGCCTCTTCAGCACACAGGCTGCTTTGCAACGGTGTCACCATCATTGCAGTCTCTCCTCGGTTTCATACCTAAAACTCCATTTGAATCCAAATTCTCAGCTGGTCGCTTTCAGCTGCCCAGCAGCACAGTGAGTACAGCACGAACGTTTGGCTTCTGCTCCCACAGCAGAAGAGCCAGGATTGAAAGCTTGTGCTGGACCTGTTCAGCACACAATCACCTTTACATTGGTGCATCCATCGTTGCTTTCACTGCTCCCTTTCATACAGGAAAAGCATTTGAATGGAATCAGTTCAGAGCCTGCTCTCTGCTGCGCAGCAACACAGTCAGCACAGAAAGAACAGTGGCATCTGCTCCCACAGCAGAAGAACCAGCAGGGAAAGCTAGTGCTGGGCCTCTTCAGCACACAGGCTGCTTTGCAACGGTGTCACCATCATTGCAGTCTCTCCTCGGTTTCATACCTAAAACTCCATTTGAATCCAAATTCTCAGCTGGTCGCTTTCAGTTGCCCAGCAGCACAGTGAGTACAGCACGAACGTTTGGCTTCTGCTCCCACAGCAGAAGAGCCAGGATTGAAAGCTTGTGCTGGACCTGTTCAGCACACAATCACCTTTATATTGGTGCATCCATTGTTGCTTTCACTGCTCCCTTTCATACAGGAAAAGCATTTGAATGGAATCAGTTCAGAGCCTGCTCTCTGCTGGCAGCAACACAGCACAGAAAGAACAGTGGCATCTGCTCCCACAGCAGAAGAACCAGCAGGGAAAGCTGGTGCTGGGCCTCTTCAGCACACAGGCTGCTTTGCAACGGTGTCACCATCATTGCAGTCTCTCCTCGGTTTCATACCTAAAACTCCATTTGAATCCAAATTCTCAGCTGGTCGCTTTCAGCTGCCCAGCAGCACAGTGAGTACGGCACAAACGTTTGTCTTCTGCTCCCACAGCAGAAGAGCCAGGATTGAAAGCTTGTGCTGGACCTGTTCAGCACACAATCACCTTTACATTGGTGCATCCATCGTTGCTTTCACTGCTCCCTTTCATACAGGAAAAGCATTTGAATGGAATCAGTTCAGAGCCTGCTCTCTGCTGCGCAGCAACACAGTCAGCACAGAAGGAACAGTGGCATCTGCTCCCACAGCAGAAGAACCAGCAGGGAAAGCTAGTGCTGGGCCTCTTCAGCACACAGGCTGCTTTGCAACGGTGTCACCATCATTGCAGTCTCTCCTCGGTTTCATACCTAAAAGTCCATTTGAATCCAAATTCTCTGCTGGTCTCTCTCAGCTGCAGGCAGCACAGTGAGTACAGCACGAACGTTTGGCTTCTGCTCCCACAGCAGAAGAGCCAGGAGGGAAAGCTTGTGCTGGACCTGTTCAGCACACAATCACCTTTACATTGGTGCATCCATCGTTGCTTTCACTGCTCCTTTTCATACAGGAAAAGCATTTGAATGGAATCAGTTCAGAGCCTGCTCTCTGCTGGCAGCAACACAGTCAGCACAGAAAGAACAGTGGCATCTGCTCCCACAGCAGAAGAACCAGCAGGGAAAGCTAGTGCTGGGCCTCTTCAGCACACAGGCTGCTTTGCAACGGTGTCACCATCATTGCAGTCTCTCCTCGGTTTCATACCTAAAAGTCCATTTGAATCCAAATTCTCAGCTGGTCTCTCTCAGCTGCAGGCAGCACAGTGAGTACAGCATGAACGTTTGGCCTCTGCTCCCACAGCAGAAGAGCCAGGATTGAAAGCTTGTGCTGGACCTGTTCAGCACACAATCACCTTTACATTGGTGCATCCATCGTTGCTTTCACTGCTCCCTTTCATACAGGAAAAGCATTTGAATGGAATCAGTTCAGAGCCTGCTCTCTGCTGGCAGCAACACAGTCAGCACAGAATGAACAGTGGCATCTGCTCCCACAGCAGAAGAACCAGCAGGGAAAGCTAGTGCTGGGCCTCTTCAGCACACAGGCTGCTTTGCAACGGTGTCACCATCATTGCAGTCTCTCCTCGGTTTCATACCTAAAAGTCCATTTGAATCCAAATTCTCAGCTGGTCTCTCTCAGCTGCAGGCAGCACAGTGAGTACAGCACGAACGTTTGGCCTCTGCTCCCACAGCAGAAGAGCCAGGAGGGAAAGCTGGTGCTGGACCTGTTCAACACACAATCACCTTTACATTGGTGCATCCATCGTTGCTTTCACTGCTCCCTTTCATACAGGAAAAGCATTTGAATGGAATCAGTTCAGAGCCTGCTCTCTGCTGCGCAGCAACACAGTCAGCACAGAATGAACAGTGGCATCTGCTCACACAGCAGAAGAACCAGCAGGGAAAGCTAGTGCTGGGCCTCTTCAGCACACAGGCTGCTTTGCAACGGTGTCACCATCATTGCAGTCTCTCCTCGGTTTCATACCTAAAAGTCCATTTGAATCCAAATTCTCAGCTGGTCGCTTTCAGCTGCCCAGCAGCACAGTGAGTACAGCACAAACGTTTGGCTTCTGCTCCCACAGCAGAAGTGTCAGGATTGAAAGCTGGTGCTGGACCTGTTCAGCACACAATCACCTTTACATTGGTGCATCCATCGTTGCTTTCACTGCTCCTTTTCATACAGGAAAAGCATTTGAATGGAATCAGTTCAGAGCCTGCTCTCTGCTGGCAGCAACACAGTCAGCACAGAAAGAACAGTGGCATCTGCTCCCACAGCAGAAGAACCAGCAGGGAAAGCTAGTGCTGGGCCTCTTCAGCACACAGGCTGCTTTGCAACGGTGTCACCATCATTGCAGTCTCTCCTCGGTTTCATACCTAAAACTCCATTTGAATCCAAATTCTCAGCTGGTCGCTCTCAGCTGCAGGCAGCACAGTGAGTACAGCACGAACGTTTGGCCTCTGCTCCCACAGCAGAAGTGTCAGGATTGAAAGCTTGTGCTGGACCTGTTCAGCACACAATCACCTTTACATTGGTGCATCCATCGTTGCTTTCACTGCTCCTTTTCATACAGGAAAAGCATTTGAATGGAATCAGTTCAGAGCCTGCTCTCTGCTGGCAGCAACACAGTCAGCACAGAAAGAACAGTGGCATCTGCTCCCACAGCAGAAGAACCAGCAGGGAAAGCTAGTGCTGGGCCTCTTCAGCACACAGGCTGCTTTGCAACGGTGTCACCATCATTGCAGTCTCTCCTCGGTTTCATACCTAAAACTCCATTTGAATCCAATCTCAGCTGGTCGCTTTCAGCTGCCCAGCAGCACAGTGAGTACAGCACGAACGTTTGGCTTCTGCTCCCACAGCAGAAGAGTCAGGATTGAAAGCTGGTGCTGGACCTGTTCAGCACACAATCACCTTTACATTGGTGCATCCATCGTTGCTTTCACTGCTCCCTTTCATACAGGAAAAGCATTTGAATGGAATCAGTTCAGAGCCTGCTCTCTGCTGGCAGCAACACAGTCAGCACAGAAAGAACAGTGGCATCTGCTCCCACAGCAGAAGAACCAGCAGGGAAAGCTAGTGCTGGGCCTCTTCAGCACACAGGCTGCTTTGCAACGGTGTCACCATCATTGCAGTCTCTCCTCGGTTTCATACCTAAAACTCCATTTGAATCCAAATTCTCAGCTGGTCGCTCTCAGCTGCAGGCAGCACAGTGAGTACAGCACGAACGTTTGGCTTCTGCTCCCACAGCAGAAGTGTCAGGATTTAAAGCTTGTGCTGGACCTGTTCAGCACACAATCACCTTTACATTGGTGCATCCATCGTTGCTTTCACTGCTCCCTTTCATACAGGAAAAGCATTTGAATGGAATCAGTTCAGAGCCTGCTCTCTGCTGGCAGCAACACAGTCAGCACAGAACGAACAGTGGCATCTGCTCCCACAGCAGAAGAACCAGCAGGGAAAGCTAGTGCTGGGCCTCTTCAGCACACAGGCTGCTTTGCAACGGTGTCACCATCATTGCAGTCTCTCCTCGGTTTCATACCTAAAAGTCCATTTGAATCCAAATTCTCAGCTGGTCGCTCTCAGCTGCAGGCAGCACAGTGAGTACAGCACGAACGTTTGGCCTCTGCTCCCACAGCAGAAGTGTCAGGATTGAAAGCTTGTGCTGGTCCTGTTCAGCACACAATCACCTTTACATTGGTGCATCCATCGTTGCTTTCACTGCTCCCTTTCATACAGGAAAAGCATTTGAATGGAATCAGTTCAGAGCCTGCTCTCTGCTGCGCAGCAACACAGCACAGAATGAACAGTGGCATCTGCTCCCACAGCAGAAGAACCAGCAGGGAAAGCTAGTGCTGGGCCTCTTCAGCACACAGGCTGCTTTGCAACGGTGTCACCATCATTGCAGTCTCTCCTCGGTTTCATACCTAAAACTCCATTTGAATCCAAATTCTCAGCTGGTCGCTTTCAGCTGCCCAGCAGCACAGTGAGTACAGCACGAACGTTTGGCCTCTGCTCCCACAGCAGTAGAGCCAGGAGGGAAAGCTTGTGCTGGACCTGTTCAGCACACAATCACCTTTACATTGGTGCATCCATCGTTGCTTTCACTGCTCCCTTTCATACAGGAAAAGCATTTGAATGGAATCAGTCCAGAGCCTGCTCTCTGCTGCGCAGCAACACAGTCAGCGCAGAATGAACCGTGGCATCTGCTCCCACAGCAGAAGAACCAGCAGGGAAAGCTAGTGCTGGGCCTCTTCAGCACACAGGCTGCTTTGCAACGGTGTCACCATCGTTGCAGTCTCTCCTCGGTTTCATACCTAAAACTCCATTTGAATCCAAATTCTCAGCTGGTCTCTCTCAGCTGCAGGCAGCACAGTGAGTACAGCACGAACGTTTGGCTTCTGCTCCCACAGCAGAAGAGCCAGGATTGAAAGCTTGTGCTGGACCTGTTCAGCACACAATCACCTTTACATTGGTGCATCCATCGTTGCTTTCACTGCTCCCTTTCATACAGGAAAAGCATTTGAATGGAATCAGTTCAGAGCCTGCTCTCTGCTGCGCAGCAACACAGTCAGCGCAGAAGGAACAGTGGCATCTGCTCCCACAGCAGAAGAACCAGCAGGGAAAGCTAGTGCTGGGCCTCTTCAGCACACAGGCTGCTTTGCAACGCTGTCACCATCATTGCAGTCTCTCCTCGGTTTCATACCTAAAACTCCATTTGAATCCAAATTCTCAGCTGGTCGCTCTCAGCTGCAGGCAGCACAGTGAGTACAGCACGAACGTTTGGCTTCTGCTCCCACAGCAGAAGTGTCAGGATTGAAAGCTTGAGCTGGACCTGTTCAGCACACAATCACCTTTACATTGGTGCATCCATTGTTGCTTTCACTGCTCCCTTTCATACAGGAAAAGCATTTGAATGGAATCAGTTCAGAGCCTGCTCTCTGCTGCGCAGCAACACAGCAGAGAACGAAGAGTGGCATCTGCTCCCACAGCAGAAGAACCAGCAGGGAAAGCTAGTGCTGGGCCTCTTCAGCACACAGGCTGCTTTGCAACGGTGTCACCATCATTGCAGTCTCTCCTCGGTTTCATACCTAAAAGTCCATTTGAATCCAAATTCTCAGCTGGTCTCTCTCAGCTGCCCAGCAGCACAGTGAGTACAGCACGAACGTTTGGCTTCTGCTCCCACAGCAGAAGAGCCAGGAGGGAAAGATTGTGCTGGACCTGTTCAGCACACAATCACCTTTACATTGGTGCATCCATCGTTGCTTTCACTGCTCCTTTTCATACAG
>NW_026915122.1:0-4248 GCF_034315485.1 Pezoporus occidentalis | reverse complement strand
CACCCCAGCCATCCCGCCCGGCCTGTTCCTTACCAAACCTCGGCCTCCTCCAAAGCTCCTCAACACTGCGCTTGCCTGTCCCAAAGCCATTCCACAGAGTGACCTGGGCTCTCTCTCAAGCACTCATCCTACTCCAAAGATCCACGGCAAGACCTGCAATACCAAACACAAATACTAAAAGCACTGAACATGTTCTTCTCGATTCTAAGCTACCGCACACACACACAAACCCCTTACCTCCTCACAGCCCTCCAACATTGGCACCTTTACCTCGCCTGAGTTGTCTGCAGCACCTGAAACACCAAGGGAAACAGATAAACCCTGAGAGAAGGTTCAAAGTAACACCCTCCCCTCACCAAGTCCCCACTCCCTCTCCCATCACTCTGCTACTCCTGCGCTGGACTTTGCACGCCTTCCCTTCTCTTCTTTGAGCCCGGGCACCGCCTGCAGAACACAACATGAAGAGCTGGTTTTCATTTCACAAGAACCACAAGACGCTCCACCAATTGCCGCTTCAGTCTGCCAAGCAGAACTCACCGAGTCCAGGACAGCTCTGGGGCACCCAGCTCGCTTCGCACCTCCAAATTCAAAACACACAGCAAGTCATCATCCCACCAGGACAATAAACTGGAATTTGCTTCTGACACCACAGATTGACTCACCTGCTTCCATCACTCGGCTCAACCCTCCTCCATCAGCCTCTCACAGGTGGCTAACCATCTCACCATCTGCAAGAGCAACCAGGCCTTATTCACAGCAATGCCAAGCAAAAGCTTATTCTGCCTCTAAGGCTCAGCCCAAGCTCACACTGACACTTGGGTTGTCTGAATATGAGTCTGTGTATGCCTGTCAATCTCAACCCAGACCCTCACACCCTCTGGCTCAGACACTAACTCTACATAGACTATCCCACCCACTCCCAAGCAGGCTCTCTGGGCCTGCGTCATTAATTACAAGCTTATTCTCAGACCTCTTTCTCTCCATTCACACAGCTCATCGAGAGGAGAGAACTACACCGTGATTAGAAAACCCCACCACATACGTTCCACAGTTCAAGAAATCTATCTGACAGAAAACCAGAGACAAGCAGAAAACTCACAGCTAGCTTATTAATACAAAAAAAAAAAACTATAGAGATAGCAAAGCATGCTTCTCATGGTTCCTTATCTTACCAAGCCCAAGGACCCTAGGAAGACCATCAGCAAACCAGCTCCGACAAGCGTCATGGCAGTGCGAGGTGGCAGGCCCAACCTTAGCGGGCGTCCCCGCGCAGGCAACCTTCACCTGCCTGGCATGAGCTTCTGCCTCCCTCACACAGCACGAGGCTCGGGCTTTCATACTCACAAAAACGCGCGCTCATTGCTACGCAGGGGGCCAGCCCACGTCGCAAGAAGCGGCCAACCGCATCTAGGAAGGTCTCCCAGGGTCAGGACTTCTCCAGGCAGTTCTAAAGCACAACTCTCTGGCTAGGAACCAAAGCTGGACCTCGCCTGAAGCAGCCACAGCACAACTCTCTGCGAGGAGCCAAAGGCAACAAACACTACTTTCCCACCCTTGCCTGGTTCACCAAGGACCGTTACCTACTGCCCCTGACACGACACCCCAGACTTAAGCCCCACAAATGGCACCTTTTCATCCTGGCATTTAACTCCCAGGCACTACCTTCACTAAAACTGACCATTCCCCTCCCAGCCACCTACAAGCGTCTTCTCACACATTCTGGATCAAACACTACATTGGAACGATACATCTCAAACACCTTCCTGCCATTCTGACGCTGTCTCCCACCCCCTCGCCTCCTAAAGCGGTCCCTCTACTTAGCTTGCATAGTTCCATGCCTCTCGAAGCAACCTCACTGCTCACAACTCCCACGGCAGACGCCAGCCATGCTGCAGACCTTGACAAGTTCCTCTTCATCATCTGCAGAAACAAACCAAAACCAGGGAACAGCCTGTGGTGGCCCTCATCTCCACCACCCCAGCCATCCCGCCCGGCCTGTTCCTTACCAAACCTCGGCCTCCTCCAAAGCTCCTCAACACTGCGCTTGCCTGTCCCAAAGCCATTCCACAGAGTGACCTGGGCTCTCTCCTGCCCTCCGTGCTCTAGGAGTGCAACAGAAGACAATGACCATGGTTCTTGCAAAAGTGACCGACCCCACAATCCTTCTTCTTACCTCCCTCACTCAACTCAAGCACTCATCCTACTCCAAAGATCCACGGCAAGACCTGCAATACCAAACACAAATACTAAAAGCACTGAACATGTTCTTCTCGATTCTAAGCTACCGCACACACACACAAACCCCTTACCTCCTCACAGCCCTCCAACATTGGCACCTTTACCTCGCCTGAGTTGTCTGCAGCACCTGAAACACCAAGGGAAACAGATAAACCCTGAGAGAAGGTTCAAAGTAACACCCTCCCCTCACCAAGTCCCCACTCCCTCTCCCATCACTCTGCTACTCCTGCGCTGGACTTTGCACGCCTTCCCTTCTCTTCTTTGAGCCCGGGCACCGCCTGCAGAACACAACATGAAGAGCTGGTTTTCATTTCACAAGAACCACAAGACGCTCCACCAATTGCTGCTTCAGTCTGCCAAGCAGAACTCACCGAGTCCAGGACAGCTCTGGGGCACCCAGCTCGCTTCGCACCTCCAAATTCAAAACACACAGCAAGTCATCATCCCACCAGGACAATAAACTGGAATTTGCTTCTGACACCACAGATTGACTCACCTGCTTCCATCACTCGGCTCAACCCTCCTCCATCAGCCTCTCACAGGTGGCTAACCATCTCACCATCTGCAAGAGCAACCAGGCCTTATTCACAGCAATGCCAAGCAAAAGCTTATTCTGCCTCTAAGGCTCAGCCCAAGCTCACACTGACACTTGGGTTGTCTGAATATGAGTCTGTGTATGCCTGTCAATCTCAACCCAGACCCTCACACCCTCTGGCTCAGACACTAACTCTACATAGACTATCCCACCCACTCCCAAGCAGGCTCTCTGGGCCTGCGTCATTAATTACAAGCTTATTCTCAGACCTCTTTCTCTCCATTCACACAGCTCATCGAGAGGAGAGAACTACACCGTGATTAGAAAACCCCACCACATACGTTCCACAGTTCAAGAAATCTATCTGACAGAAAACCAGAGACAAGCAGAAAACTCACAGCTAGCTTATTAATACAAAAAAAAACTATAGAGATAGCAAAGCATGCTTCTCATGGTTCCTTATCTTACCAAGCCCAAGGACCCTAGGAAGACCATCAGCAAACCAGCTCCGACAAGCGTCATGGCAGTGCGAGGTGGCAGGCCCAACCTTAGCGGGCGTCCCCGCGCAGGCAACCTTCACCTGCCTGGCATGAGCTTCTGCCTCCCTCACACAGCACGAGGCTCGGGCTTTCATACTCACAAAAACGCGCGCTCATTGCTACGCAGGGGGCCAGCCCACGTCGCAAGAAGCGGCCAACCGTATCTAGGAAGGTCTCCCAGGGTCAGGACTTCTCCAGGCAGTTCTAAAGCACAACTCTCTGGCTAGGAACCAAAGCTGGACCTCGCCTGAAGCAGCCACAGCACAACTCTCTGCGAGGAGCCAAAGGCAACAAACACTACTTTCCCACCCTTGCCTGGTTCACCAAGGACCGTTACCTACTGCCCCTGACACGACACCCCAGACTTAAGCCCCACAAATGGCACCTTTTCATCCTGGCATTTAACTCCCAGGCACTACCTTCACTAAAACTGACCATTCCCCTCCCAGCCACCTCCAAGCGTCTTCTCACACATTCTGGATCAAACACTACATTGGAACGATACATCTCAAACACCTTCCTGCCATTCTGACGCTGTCTCCCACCCCCTCGCCTCCTAAAGCGGTCCCTCTACTTAGCTTGCATAGTTCCATGCGTCTCGAAGCAACCTCACTGCTCACAACTCCCACGGCAGACGCCAGCCATGCTGCAGACCTTGACAAGTTCCTCTTCATCATCTGCAGAAACAAACCAAAACCAGGGAACAGCCTGTGGTGGCCCTCATCTCCACCACCCCAGCCATCCCGCCCGGCCTGTTCCTTACCAAACCTCGGCCTCCTCCAAAGCTCCTCAACACTGGTCTCGCCTGTCCGAAAGCCATTCCACAGTCTGATTCCAAGCGTCTCCTGCTCTCCATGCCCTACAAGAGCAAAAAAAATCCAATAGCCACGGTTCTTGCAAAAGTCACCGAGCCTGCCACCCTTCTCCTTTCCTCCC
>NW_026915121.1:0-8046 GCF_034315485.1 Pezoporus occidentalis | reverse complement strand
TGGATGAAAGTGGGTTGGACTTGGTTAAAGTGGGCTGGGCTGGATTGAACTGAGCTGGACTGGATTAAACTGGGCTGGTCTGGGTTAAACTGAGCTGGAGTAGTTTAAGTGGGCTTGGCTGGATTAAAGTGGGCTGGACTGGATCAAAGTGAGTTGGGCTGGATTAAACTGAGCTGGACTGGGTGAAGCTGGGCTGGACTGGATTAAACTGAGATGGAGTGTATTAAACTCGGCTGGACTGGACTAAACTGGGCTGGCCTGGATTAAACTGAACTGGACTGGGTTAAACTTGGCTGCGCTGGGTTAAATTGAGCTGGACTGGGTTAAAGTGGGCTGGCCTGGGTTAAACTGGGCTGGGCTGGATTGAAGTGAGTTGGACTGGGTTAAAGTGGGCTTGACATGGTTAAACAGTGCTAGAGTGAACTGAAGTGGGCTGGCCAGGATGAAAGTGAGCTGGACTGGGTTAAACTGGGCTGGGTTGTATCAAAGTGGGCCGGCCTGGGTTTAACTGGGCTGGACTGGGGTAAAACTGGGCTGTACTGGGTTAAAGTGGGCTGGAGTGGGTTGGAACTGGGGTGGGCTTTATCAAATTGGGCTGGACTGGGTTAAACTGGGCTGGAGTGGATTATACTGAGCTGGAGTATATTAAATATGGCTGGAGTGGGTTAAAGTGGGCTGGGCTGGATTAAACTGGGCTGGACTGGTTTAGACTTGGCTGGACTGGGTTAAACTGGGCTGGGATTGATTGAAGTGATCTGGAGTGGATTAAACTGTGCAAGAGTGAAGTGAACTGGGCTGGGCTGGATTAAAGTGAGCTGGACTGAGTTAAACTGGTCTGGACTGGGTTAAACTGGGGTGGACTGGAGTAGATTGAGCTGGTGTGTATTAAATATAGGTGGAGTGGGTTAAACTGGGCTGGGCTGGGTTAAACTGGACTGGAGTGGATTATAGTGAGCTGGAGTGTATTAAATATGGCTGGACTGGGTTAAACTGGGCTGGGCTGTAAGAAAGTGGGCTGGACTGGGTTAAACTTGGCTGGACTGGGTTAAACTGGGCTGGGCTGTATCAAACTGGGCTGGACTGGGTTAAACTGGGCTGGGCTGGATCAAACTGGGGTTTGCAGGGTTGAACTGTGCTAGAGTGAACTGAAGTGGGCTGGGCTGGATTAAAGTGAGCTGGACTGGGTTCAAGTGGACCGGGCTGTATGAAACTGAGCTGGACTGTGTTTAAACTTAGCTGTAGTGGGTTAAAGTGGGCTGGACTGGGTAAACTGTGCTAGAGTGAACTGAAGTGGGCTGGGCTGGATGAAACTGAGCTGGACTGGGTTAAAGTGGGCTGGGCTGGGTTAAACTGGGTTGGAGTGGGTTAAACTTGGCTGGGCTGGATTATATTGAGCTGGAGTGTATGAAATATGGCTGGAGTGGGTTAAACTGGGCTGGGCTGTAACAAACTGGGCTGGGCTGGGTTAAACATGGCTGGACTGGGTTAAACTGGGCTGGGCTGTATCAAACTGGGCTGACCCGGGTTAAACTGGGCTGGGATGGATTGAACTGATCTGGACTGAATTAAATTGGGCTGGACAGGGTTAAAGTGTGCTAGAGTGAACTGAAGTGGGCTGGGCAGGATGAAAGTGAGCTAGACTGGGATAAAGTGGGCTGGGCTGGATCAAACTGAGCTGGACTGTGTTTAAACTGAGCTGGACTGTGTTAAAGTGGGCTGGACTGGCTTAAACTGTTCTTGAGTGAACTGAAGTGGGCTGGGCTGGATCAAAGTGAGCTGGACTGGGTTAAACTGTGCTGGAGTAAACTGAAGTGGGCTGGGGAGGATCAAAGTGAGCTGGGCTGTATCAAAGTGGGTTGGCCTGGGTTAAACTGGGCTGCACTGGGTTAAACTGGGCTGGAGTGTATTAAATGTGGCTGGAGTGGGTTAAACTGGGCTGGACTGGGTTAAAGTGGGCTGGGGTGGATTGAACTGCTCTGGAGTGGATTAAACTAGGCTGGACAGGGTTAAACTGTGCTAGAGTGAACTGAAGTGGGCTGGGCTGGATGAAACGGGGCTGGGCTGGGTTAGACTGGGGTGGATTGCATTCTACTGAGCTGGTGTGTATTAAATATGGCTGGAGTGGGTTAAAGTGGGCTGGGCTGGATGAAACTGGGTTGGACTTGGTTAAAGTGGGCTGGGCTGGATTGAACTGAGCTGGACTGGATTAAAGTGAGCTGGCCTGGATTAAACACAGCTGGAGTGGGTTAAACATGACTGAGCTGTGTTAAACTGCTGCTGTGAACTAAACTGGGCTGGACTGTGTTAAACTGCGCTGGGTTTGATTAAATTTAGCTGGACTGGATTAAACTGGGCTGGTCTGGGTTAAACTGAGCTGGAGTAGGTTAAAGTGGGCTTGGCTGGATTAAAGTGGGCTGGACTGGGTGAAGCTGGGCTGGACTGGATTAAACTGAGATGGAGTGTATTAAACTCGGCTGGACTGGACTAAACTGGGCTGGCCTGGATTAAACTGAACTGGACTGGGTTAAACTTGGCTGCGCTGGGTTAAATTGAGCTGGACTGGGTTAAACTGTGCTGGACTGGGTTAAACTGGGCTGGGTTGGATTGAAGTGAGGTGGTCTGGGTTAAAGTGGTCTTGACTGGGTTAAACAGTGCTAGAGTGAACTGAAGTGGGCTGGGCAGGATGAAAGTGAGCTGGACTGGGTTAAAGTGGGCTGGGCTGGGTTAAACTGGGTTGGAGTGGGTTAAACTTGGCTGGGCTGGATTATATTGAGCTGGAGTGTATGAAATATGGCTGGACAGGGTTAAACTGGGCTGGGCTGTAACAAACTGGGCTGGACTGGGTTAAACTGGGCTGGGATGGATTGAACTGAGCTGGACTGAATTAAATTGCGCTGGACAGGGTTAAAGTGTGCTAGAGTGAACTGAAGTGGGCTGGGCAGGATGAAAGTGAGCTAGACTGGGATAAAGTGGGCTGGGCTGGATCAAACTGAGCTGGACTGTGTTTAAACTGAGCTGGACTGTGTTAAAGTGGGCTGGACTGGCTTAAACTGTTCTTGAGTGAACTGAAGTGGGCTGGGCTGGATCAAAGTGAGCTGGACTGGGTTAAACTGTGCTTGAGAGAACTGAAGTGGGCTGGGGAGGATCAAAGTGAGCTGGGCTGTATCAAAGTGGGTTGGCTTGGGTTAAACTGGGCTGCACTGGGTTAAACTGGGCTGGGTTGGATTGAAGTGAGGTGGTGTGGGTTAAAGTGGGCTTGACTGGGTTAAACAGTGTTAGAGTGAACTGAAGTGGTCTGGGCAGGATGAAAGTGAGCTGGACTGGGTTAAACTGGGCTGGGTTGTATCCAAGTGGGCTGGGCTGGGTTAAACTGGGCTGGACTGGGGTAAAACTGGGCTGTACTGGGTTAAAGTGGGCTGGAGTGGGTTAAACTGGGGTGGGCTTTATCAAATTGGGCTGGACTGTGTTAAACTGGGCTGGAGTGGATTATACTGAGCTGGAGTATATTAAATATGGCTGGAGTGGGTTAAACTGGGCTGGGCTGGATCAAACTGGGCTGGACTGGTTTAGACTTGGCTGGACTGGGTTGAACTGGGCTGGGATTGATTGAAGTGATCTGGAGTGGATTAAACTGTGCAAGAGTGAAGTGAACTGGGCTGGGCTGGATTAAAGTGAGCTGGACTGAGTTAAACTGGTCTGGACTGGGTTAAACTGGGGTGGACTGGAGTAGATTGAGCTGGTGTGTATTAAATATAGGTGGAGTGGGTTAAACTGGGCTGGGCTGGGTTAAACTGGACTGGAGTGGATTATAGTGAGCTGGAGTGTATTAAATATGGCTGGACTGGGTTAAACTGGGCTGGGCTGTAAGAAAGTGGGCTGGACTGGGTTAAACTGGGCTGGGCTGTATCAAACTGGGCCACACTGGGTTAAACTGGGGTGGGCTGTATCAAACTGGTCTGGCCAGTGTTAAACTGGGCTGGAGTGGATTATACTGAGCTGGAGTGTATTAGATATGGTTGGACTGGGTTAAAGTGGGCTGGACTGGGATAAACTGGGCTGGACTGGGTTAAACTGGGCTGGACTGGGTTAAACTGGGGTGGGCTGTATCAAACTGGACTGGCCAGGGTTAAACTGGGCTGGAGTGGATTATACTGAGCTGGAGTGTATTAAATATGGTTGGACTGGGTTAAAGTGGGCTGGACTGGGATAAACTGGGCTGGCCTGTTTTAAACTGGGCTGGACTGGGTTAAACTGGGGTGGGCTGTATCAAACTGGTCTGGACAGGGTTAAACTGGGCTGGAGTGGATTATACTGAGCTGGAGTGTATTAAATATGGTTGGACTGGGTTAAACTGGGCTGGACTGGTTTAAACTGGACTGGAGTGGATTATAGTGAGCTGGAGTGTATTAAATATGGCTGGAGTGGGTTAAACCTGGCTGGGCTGTAAGAAAATGGGCTGGAGTGGGTTAAACTTGGCTGGACTGGGTTAAACTGTGGTGGGCTGTATCAAACTGGGCTGGACTGGGTTAAACTGGGGTGGGCTGTATCAAACTGGTCTGGACAGGGTTAAACTGGGCTGGAGTGGATTATACTGAGCTGGAGTGTATTAAATATGGTTGGACTGGGTTAAACTGAGCTGGACTGGGTTAAACTGGGCTGGGCTGGATCAAACTGGGCTGGACAGGGTTGAACTGTGCTAGAGTGAAGTGAACTGGGCTGGGCTGGATGAAGCTGAGCTGGACTGGGTTAAAGTGGGCTGGGCTGGGTTAAACTGGGTTGGACTGGGTTAAACTTGGCTGGGCTGGATTATACTGAGCTGGAGTGTATGAAATATGGCTGGACTGGGTTAAACTGGGCTGGGCTGTATCAAACTGGTCTGGGCTGGGTTAAACTGGGCTGGGCTGTATCAAACTGTGCTGGCCTGGGTTAAACTGGGCTGGACTGGGTTAAACTGGGGTGGGCTGTATCAAACTGGACTGGCCAGGGTTAAACTGGGCTGGAGTGGATTATACTGATCTGGAGTGTATTAAATATGGTTGGACTGGGTTAAAGTGGGCTGGACTGGGATAAACTGGGCTGGCCTGTTTTAAACTGGGCTGGACTGGGTTAAACTGGGGTGGGCTGTATCAAACTGGTCTGGACAGGGTTAAACTGGGCTGGAGTGGATTATACTGAGCTGGAGTGTATTAAATATGGTTGGACTGGGTTAAACTGGGCTGGACTGGTTTAAACTGGACTGGAGTGGATTATAGTGAGCTGGAGTGTATTAGATATGGTTGGACTGGGTTAAACTGGGCTGGACTGGGATAAACTGGGCTGGACTGGGTTGAACTGTGCTAGAGTGAACTGAAGTGGGCTGGGCTGGGTGAAACTGAGCTGGACTGGGTTCAAGTGGGCTGGGCTGGGTTAAACTGGGTTGGACTGGGTTAAACTTGTCTGGGCTGGATTATACTGAGCTGGAGTGTATGAAATATGGCTGGACTGGGTTAAACTGGGCTGGGCTGTAACAAACTGGGCTGGACTGAGTTAAACATGGCTGGACTGGGTTAAACTGGGCTGGGCTGTATCAAACTGGGCTGACCCGGGTTAAACTGGGCTGGGATGGATTGAACTGATCTGGACTGAATTAAATTGGGCTGGACAGGGTTAAAGTGTGCTAGAGTGAACTGAAGTGGGCTGGTCAGGATGAAAGTGAGCTAGACTGGGATAAAGTGGGCTGGGCTGGATCAAACTGAGCTGGACTGTGTTTAAACTGAGCTGGACTGTGTTAAAGTGGGCTGGACTGGCTTAAACTGTGCTTGAGTGAACTGAAGTGGGCTGGGGAGGATCAAAGTGAGCTGGGCTGTATCAAAGTGGGTTGGCTTGGGTTAAACTGGGCTGCACTGGGTTAAACTGGGCTGGGTTGGATTGAAGTGAGGTGGTCTGGGTTAAAGTGGGCTTGACTGGGTTAAACAGTGCTAGAGTGAACTGAAGTGGTCTGGGCAGGATGAAAGTGAGCTGGACTGGGTTAAACTGGGCTGGGTTGTATCCAAGTGGGCTGGGCTGGGTTAAACTGGGCTGGACTGGGGTAAAACTGGGCTGTACTGGGTTAAAGTGGGCTGGAGTGGGTTAAACTGGGGTGGGCTTTATCAAATTGGGCTGGACTGTGTTAAACTGGGCTGGAGTGGATTATACTGAGCTGGAGTATATTAAATATGGCTGGAGTGGGTTAAACTGGGCTGGGCTGGATCAAACTGGGCTGGACTGGTTTAGACTTGGCTGGACTGGGTTGAACTGGGCTGGGATTGATTGAAGTGATCTGGAGTGGATTAAACTGTGCAAGAGTGAAGTGAACTGGGCTGGGCTGGATTAAAGTGAGCTGGACTGAGTTAAACTGGTCTGGACTGGGTTAAACTGGGGTGGACTGGAGTAGATTGAGCTGGTGTGTATTAAATATAGGTGGAGTGGGTTAAACTGGGCTGGGCTGGGTTAAACTGGACTGGAGTGGATTATAGTGAGCTGGAGTGTATTAAATATGGCTGGACTGGGTTAAACTGGGCTGGGCTGTAAGAAAGTGGGCTGGACTGGGTTAAACTGGGCTGGACTGGGTTAAACTGGGCTGGGCTGTATCAAACTGGGCCACACTGGGTTAAACTGGGGTGGGCTGTATCAAACTGGTCTGGCCAGTGTTAAACTGGGCTGGAGTGGATTATACTGAGCTGGAGTGTATTAGATATGGTTGGACTGGGTTAAAGTGGGCTGGACTGGGATAAACTGGGCTGGACTGGGTTAAACTGGGCTGGACTGGGTTAAACTGGGGTGGGCTGTATCAAACTGGACTGGCCAGGGTTAAACTGGGCTGGAGTGGATTATACTGAGCTGGAGTGTATTAAATATGGTTGGACTGGGTTAAAGTGGGCTGGACTGGGATAAACTGGGCTGGCCTGTTTTAAACTGGGCTGGACTGGGTTAAACTGGGGTGGGCTGTATCAAACTGGTCTGGACAGGGTTAAACTGGGCTGGAGTGGATTATACTGAGCTGGAGTGTATTAAATATGGTTGGACTGGGTTAAACTGGGCTGGACTGGTTGAAACTGGACTGGAGTGGATTATAGTGAGCTGGAGTGTATTAAATATGGCTGGAGTGGGTTAAACCTGGCTGGGCTGTAAGAAAATGGGCTGGAGTGGGTTAAACTTGGCTGGACTGGGTTAAACTGTGGTGGGCTGTATCAAACTGGGCTGGACTGGGTTAAACTGGGGTGGGCTGTATCAAACTGGTCTGGACAGGGTTAAACTGGGCTGGAGTGGATTATACTGAGCTGGAGTGTATTAAATATGGTTGGACGGGGTTAAACTGAGCTGGACTGGGTTAAACTGGGCTGGGCTGGATCAAACTGGGCTGGACAGGGTTGAACTGTGCTAGAGTGAAGTGAACTGGGCTGGGCTGGATGAAGCTGAGCTGGACTGGGTTAAAGTGGGCTGGGCTGGGTTAAACTGGGTTGGACTGGGTTAAACTTGGCTGGGCTGGATTATACTGAGCTGGAGTGTATGAAATATGGCTGGACTGGGTTAAACTGGGCTGGGCTGTAACAAATATCAAACTGGTCTGGGCTGTATCAAACTGAGCTGGCCTGGGTTAAACTGGGCTGGACTGGGTTAAACTGGGTTGGGCTGTATCAAACTGGTCTGGCCAGGGTTAAACTGGGCTGGAGTGGATTATACTGAGCTGGAGTGTATTAAATATGGTTGGACTGGGTTAAACTGGGCTGGACTGGGATAAACTGGGCTGGACTGGGTTAAACTGGGCTGGACTGGGTTAAACTGGGGTGGGCTGTATCAAACTGGTCTGGACAGGGTTAAACTGGGCTGGACTGGGTTAAACTGGGGTGGGCTGTATCAAACTGGGCTGGACAGGGTTAAACTGGGCTGGAGTGGATTATACTGAGCTGGAGTGTATTAAATATGGTTGGACTGGGTTAAACTGGGCTGGGCTGGATCAAACTGGGCTGGACAGGGTTGAACTGTGCTAGAGTGAACTGAACTGGGCTGGGCTGGATGAAACTGAGC
>NW_026915120.1:0-2561 GCF_034315485.1 Pezoporus occidentalis | reverse complement strand
ACATTTTCTGTGTTTTCCTATATATCTATATATATAGTGTTGCACTCACTTTGTTACAGTTACAGGGGAGAAATGGGTTAGGGTTAGGGTTAGGGTTAGGGTTAGGGTTGGGGTTGAGAACCTCTGTGGGTCATTAGAATGCTCTTGAACATGTTTTATTTTGCTCACTTTGTTACATTTCCTCTGTTTTCCTGTATATATATATACATATAGTATTACACTCACTTTGTTACAGTTACAGGGGAGAAATGGGTTAGGGTTAGGGTTAGGTTTAGGGTTAGGGTTAGGGTTAGGGTTAGGGTTGAGAACCTCTGTGGGTCATTAGAATGCTCTTGAACATGTTTTATTTTGCTCACTTTGTTACGTTTCCTCTGTTTTCCTGTATATATATATACATATAGTATTACACTCACTTTGTTACAGTTACAGGGGAGAAATGGGTTAGGGTTAGGGTTAGGGTTAGGGTTAGGGTTAGGGTTAGGGTTGAGAACCTCTGTGGGTCATTAGAATGCTCTTGAACATGCTTTATTTTGCTCACTTTGTTACATTTACTGTGTTTTCCTATATATATATATAAATAGTATTACACTCACTTTGTTACAGTTAAAGGGGAGAAATGGGTTAGGGTTAGGGTTAGGGTTAGGGTTAGGGTTAGGGTTGAGAACCTCTGTGGGTCATTAGAATGCTCTTGAACATGCTTTATTTTGCTCACTTTGTTACATTTACTGTGTTTTCCTATATATCTATATATATAGTTTTCACTATTATATCTAGATATATAGGGTTGGGGTTGACACCTCTGTGGGTCATTAGAATGCTCTTGAACATACTTTATTTTGCTCACTTTGTTACGTTTACTGTGTTTTCCTATAATCTATGGGGTCGCTTTGTTACAGTTAGAGGGGAGAAATGGGGTAGGGTTAGGGTTAGGGTTAGGGTTAGGGTTGAGAACCTCTGTGGGTCATTAGAATGCTCTTGAACTTGTTTTATTTTGCTCACTTTGTTACGTTTCTTCTGTTTTCCTGTATATATATATACATATAGTATTACACTCACTTTGTTACAGTTACAGGGGAGAAATGGGTTAGGGTTAGTGTTAGGGTTAGGGTTAGGGTTAGGGTTAGGGTTGAGTACCTCTGTGGGTCATTAGAATGCTCTTGAACATGCTTTATTTTGCTCACTTTGTTACATTTACTGTGTTTTCCTATATATCTATATATATAGTGTTGCACTCACTTTGTTACAGTTACAGGGGAGAAATGGGTTAGGGTTAGGGTTAGGGTTAGGGTTAGGGGGTTGTTGAGAACCTCTGTGGGTCATTAGAATGCTCTTGAACATACTTTATTTTGCTCACTTTGTTACGTTTACTGTGTTTTCCTATATATCTAGATATATAGTATTACACTCGCTTTGTTACAGTTAGAGGGGAGAAATGGGGTAGGGTTAGGTTTACGGTTAGGGTTAGGGTTAGGGTTAGGGTTAGGGTTAGGGTTGAGAACCTCTGTGGGTCATTAGAATCCTCTTGAACATGCTTTATTTTGATCACTTTGTTACGTTTCCTCTGTTTTCCTGTATATATATATACATATAGTATTACACTCACTTTGTTACAGTTACAGGGGAGAAATGGGTTAGGGTTAGGGTTAGGTTTAGGGTTAGGGTTAGGGTTAGGGTTAGGGTTAGGGTTGAGAACCTCTGTGGGTCATTAGAATGCTCTTGAACATGTTTTATTTTGCTCACTTTGTTACATTTCCTCTGTTTTCCTGTATATATATATACATATAGTATTACACTCACTTTGTTACAGTTACAGGGGAGAAATGGGTTAGGGTTAGTGTTAGGGTTAGGGTTAGGGTTAGGGTTGGGTTAGTACCTCTGTGGGTCATTAGAATGCTCTTGAACATGCTTTATTTTGCTCACTTTGTTACATTTTCTGTGTTTTCCTATATATCTATATATATAGTGTTGCACTCACTTTGTTACAGTTACAGGGGAGAAATGGGTTAGGGTTAGGGTTAGGGTTAGGGTTAGGGTTGGGGTTAGGTGTTGGGTTGTATTACACTCACTTTGTTACAGTTACAGGGGAGAAATGGGTTAGGGTTAGGGTTAGGTTTAGGGTTAGGGTTAGGGTTAGGGTTTAGGGTTAGGGTTAGGGTTGAGAACCTCTGTGGGTCATTAGAATGCTCTTGAACATGTTTTATTTTGCTCACTTTGTTACATTTCCTCTGTTTTCCTGTATATATATACATATAGTATTACACTCACTTTGTTACAGTTACAGGGGAGAAATGGGTTAGGGTTAGTGTTAGGGTTAGGGTTAGGGTTAGGGTTGAGTACCTCTGTGGGTCATTAGAATGCTCTTGAACATGCTTTATTTTGCTCACTTTGTTACATTTACTGTGTTTTCCTATATATCTATATATATAGTGTTGCACTCACTTTGTTACAGTTACAGGGGAGAAATGGGTTAGGGTTAGGGTTAGGGTTAGGGTTGGGGTTGAGAACCTCTGTGGGTCATTAGAATGCTCTTGAACATACTTTATTTTGCTCACTTTGTTACG
>NW_026915119.1:0-1621 GCF_034315485.1 Pezoporus occidentalis | reverse complement strand
CTCAGCTGGTCCCTTCCAGTTGCCCAGCAGCACAGTGAGTACAGCACGAACGTTTGGCTTCTGCTCCCACAGCAGAAGAGCCAGGATTGAAAGCTTGTGCTGGACCTGTTCAGCACACAATCACCTTTACATTGGTGCATCCATCGTTGCTTTCACTGCTCCCTTTCATACAGGAAAAGCATTTGAATGGAATCAGTTCAGAGCCTGCTCTCTGCTGGCAGCAACACAGTCAGCACAGAAAGAACAGTGGCATCTGCTCCCACAGCAGAAGAACCAGCAGGGAAAGCTAGTGCTGGGCCTCTTCAGCACACAGGGAAAGCTAGTGCTGGGCCTCTTCAGCACACAGGCTGCTTTGCAACGGTGTCACCATCATTGCAGTCTCTCCTCGGTTTCATACCTAAAACTCCATTTGAATCCAAATTCTCAGCTGGTCGCTTTCAGTTGCCCAGCAGCACAGTGAGTACAGCACGAACGTTTGGCTTCTGCTCCCACAGCAGATGAGCCAGGAGGGAAAGCTTGTGCTGGACCTGTTCAGCACACAATCACCTTTACATTGGTGCATCCATCGTTGCTTTCACTGCTCCCTTTCATACAGGAAAAGCATTTGAATGGAATCAGTTCAGAGCCTGCTCTCTGCTGCGCAGCAACACAGTCAGCACAGAATGAACAGTGGCATCTGCTCCCACAGCAGAAGAACCAGCAGGGAAAGCTAGTGCTGGGCCTCTTCAGCACACAGGCTGCTTTGCAACGGTGTCACCATCATTGCAGTCTCTCCTCGGTTTCATACCTAAAACTCCATTTGAATCCAAATTCTCAGCTGGTCGCTTTCAGTTGCCCAGCAGCACAGTGAGTACAGCACGAACGTTTGGCTTCTCCTCCCACAACAGAAGTGTCAGGATTGAAAGCTGGTGCTGGACCTGTTCAGCACACAATCACCTTTACATTGGTGCATCCATCGTTGCTTTCACTGCTCCCTTTCATACAGGAAAAGCATTTGAATGGAATCAGTTCAGAGCCTGCTCTCTGCTGGCAGCAACACAGTCAGCACAGAATGAACAGTGGCATCTGCTCCCACAGCAGAAGAACCAGCAGGGAAAGCTAGTGCTGGGCCTCTTCAGCACACAGGCTGCTTTGCAACGGTGTCACCATCATTGCAGTCTCTCCTCGGTTTCATACCTAAAACTCCATTTGAATCCAAATTCTCAGCTGGTCGCTTTCAGCTGCCCAGCAGCACAGTGAGTACAGCACGAACGTTTGGCTTCTGCTCCCACAGCAGAAGAGCCAGGATTGAAAGCTTGTGCTGGACCTGTTCAGCACACAATCACCTTTACATTGGTGCATCCATCGTTGCTTTCACTGCTCCCTTTTCATACAGGAAAAGCATTTGAATGGAATCAGTTCAGAGCCTGCTCTCTGCTGCGCAGCAACACTGTCAGCACAGAATGAACAGTGGCATCTGCTCCCACAGCAGAAGAACCAGCAGGGAAAGCTAGTGCTGGGCCTCTTCAGCACACAGGCTGCTTTGCAACGGTGTCACCATCATTGCAGTCTCTCCTCGGTTTCATACCTAAAACTCCATTTGAATCCAAATTCTCAGCTGGTCCCTTCCAGTTGCCCAGCA
>NW_026915118.1:0-5256 GCF_034315485.1 Pezoporus occidentalis | reverse complement strand
GGAGATCATGAACTTCTGGCCTCTGCTCCCACAGCAGAAGAGCCAGGAGAGAAAGCTGCTTCTGGCAATCTTCAGCACATAGTCAGCTTTGCAACTTTGTCCCCAGCAGTGCTGTGGCTCCTCGGTTTCATAGCTAAAAGTTCATTTGAGTCGTACCTCTCCGGATGGTGTCTAAGCTGCCCAGCAGCACAGTGAGTAGAGCACAAACTTTTGGCCTCTGCTCACACAGCCGAAGAGCCAGGAGTGAAAGCTTGTGCTACTAATCTTCAGCACACAGTCAGCTTTGCAAAGGTGCCTCCATTACTGGTGTCACTGCCCACTTTCAACAGGAAAAACCTCTGAATGCATTCGCTCCAGAGCCTGCTCTCGCCTGCGCAGCAGCACAGTGAGTAGAGCATGAACTTTTGGCCTCTGCTCCCACAGCAGAAGAGCCAGGAGGGAAAGCTGGTGCTGGCATTCTTCAGCACACAGTCAGCTTTGCAACGGTGCCTCCATCATTGCTTTCACTGCTCACTTTCATACCTGAAAGAGAGTTTGAATGAAACCTCTCCGAAGCCTGCACTCTGCTGCCCAGCAACGCAGGGCGTAGATGCAGAAGGTTTGGCTTCTGTTCTCACAGCCGAAGAGGCAGGAGGGAAAGGTGGTGCTAGTGATCTTCAGAACAGAGTCAGCTTTGCAACACTATGTCCATCCTTACTCTCAGGGCTCACTTTCCTACGTGAGTTTGCATTTGAATGCTACCTCTCAGGAGCTTGCTGTCTGCTGCCCAGCAGCACACTGAGTAGAGCACGAACTTTTGGCCTCTGTTCTCCCAGCCGAAGAGCCAGGAGGGAAAGCTGGGGCTGGGAATCTTCAGCACACAGTCAGCTTTGCAACGGAGTCAGCATCTGTGCTGTCTCTCCTAGCTTTCAAACCTAAAAGTGCATTTGAATGCAAGCTCTCCAGAGCCTGCTCTCGGCTGCCCAGCAGCATAGTGAGTAGAGCACCAATGTTTGGGTTCTGCTCCCACAGTAGAAGAGCCAGGAGGGAAAGCTGGCACTCGGATTCTTCAGCACACAGTCAGCTTTACAACAGTGCCTCCATCATTGCTGTCACTGCTCACTTTCATACCTGAGAGTTTCAATGAAACCTCTCGGAAGCCTGCACTTTGCTGCCCAGCAGCACTCTGAGTAGAGCATGAACTTTTGGCCTCTGCTCCCACAGCAGAAGAGCCAGGATGAAAAGCTGGTGCTGGCATTCTTCAGCACAAAGTCAGCTTTGCAACGGTGCCTCCATCATTGCTTTCACTGCTCACTTTCATACCTGAAAGAGTTTGAATGAAACCTCTTCGAAGTCTGCACTCTGCTGCCCAGCAACGCAGGGCGTAGATGCAGAAGGTTTGGCTTCTGTTCTCACAGCCGAAGAGGCAGGAGGGAAAGGTGGTGCTAGTGATCTTCAGAACAGAGTCAGCTTTGCAACACTATGTCCATCCTTACTCTCAGGGCTCACTTTCCTACGTGAGTTTGCATTTGAATGCTACCTCTCAGGAGCTTGCTGTCTGCTGCCCAGCAGCACACTGAGTAGAGCACGAACTTTTGGCCTCTGTTCTCCCAGCCGAAGAGCCAGGATTGAAAGCTGGGGCTGGGAATCTTCAGCACACAGTCAGCTTTGCAACGGAGTCACCATCTGTGCTGTCTCTCCTAGCTTTCAAACCTAAAAGTGCATTTGAATGCAAGCTCTCCAGAGCCTGCTCTCGGCTGCCCAGCAGCATAGTGAGTAGAGCACCAATGTTTGGGTTCTGCTCCCACAGTAGAAGAGCCAGGAGGGAAAGCTGGCACTCGGATTCTTCAGCACACAGTCAGCTTTACAACAGTGCCTCCATCATTGCTGTCACTGCTCACTTTCATACCTGAGAGTTTCAATGAAACCTCTCGGAAGCCTGCACTTTGCTGCCCAGCAGCACTCTGAGTAGAGCATGAACTTTTGGCCTCTGCTCCCACAGCAGAAGAGCCAGGATGAAAAGCTGGTGCTGGCATTCTTCAGCACACAGTCAGCTTTGCAACGGTGCCTCCATCATTGCTTTCACTGCTCACTTTCATACCTGAAAGAGTTTGAATGAAACCTCTTCGAAGCCTGCACTCTGCTGCCCAGCAACGCAGTGCGTAGATGCAGAAGGTTTGGCTTCTGTTCTCACAGCCGAAGAGGCAGGAGGGAAAGGTGGTGCTAGTGATCTTCAGAACAGAGTCAGATTTGCAACACTGTGTCCATCCTTACTCTCAGGGCTCACTTTCATACGTGAGTTTGCATTTGAATGCTACCTCTCAGGAGCTTGCTGTCTGCTGCCCAGCAGCACACTGAGTAGAGCACGAACTTTTGGCCTCTGTTCTCCCAGCCGAAGAGCCAGGACGGAAAGCTGGGGCTGGGAATCTTTAGCACACAGTCAGCTTTGCAACGGAGTCACCATCTGTGCTCTCTGAGCTTTCAAACCTAAAAGTGCATTTGAATGCAAGCTCTCCAGAGCCTGCTCTCGGCTGCCCAGCAGCATAGTGAGTGGAGCACCAACGTTTGGGTTCTGCTCCCACAGTAGAAGAGCCAGGAGGGAAAGATCGTGCTGGGCCTCTTCAGCACACAGTCAGCTTTACAAGGGTGTCAGCATCATGCTTGTTCACTGCTCACTTTCATAAGTAAAAGTCTATTTGTATTGTACCTCTCCGGAGCTTGCTCTAGGGGACCCAGGAGCACAGCGAGGAGGGCACGAACGTTTGCCCTCTGTTCCCACAGCCGAAGACGAATGAAAAAAGCTGGTGCTGGGCCTCTTCAGCACCCAGCTTTGCAACGGTGCCTCCATCATTGCAGTTTCTCCTCGGTTTAATGCCTAAAAGACAATTTGAATAAAAACTGGAGGTCACTCTCAGCTGCCCAGCAGCACAGTGAATAGAGCACGAACGTTTGGCCTCTGCTCCCACATTAGAAGAGAAAAAAGGGAAAGCTGGTGCTGGGATTCTTCAGCACACAGTCAGCTTTACAACGGTGCCTCCATCATTGCTGTCTCTGCTCACTTTCATACCTGAAAGAGAGTTTGAATGAATCCTCTCGGAAGCCTGCCCTCTGCTGCCCAGCAGCACTCTGAGGAGATCATGAACTTCTGGCCTCTGCTCCCACAGCAGAAGAGCCAGGAGAGAAAGCTGCTTCTGGCAATCTTCAGCACATAGTCAGCTTTGCAACTTTGTCCCCAGCAGTGCTGTGGCTCCTCGGTTTCATAGCTAAAAGTTCATTTGAGTCGTACCTCTCCGGATGGTGTCTAAGCTGCCCAGCAGCACAGTGAGTAGAGCACAAACTTTTGGCCTCTGCTCACACAGCCGAAGAGCCAGGAGTGAAAGCTTGTGCTACTAATCTTCAGCACACAGTCAGCTTTGCAAAGGTGCCTCCATTACTGGTGTCACTGCCCACTTTCAACAGGAAAAACCTCTGAATGCATTCGCTCCAGAGCCTGCTCTCGCCTGCGCAGCAGCACAGTGAGTAGAGCATGAACTTTTGGCCTCTGCTCCCACAGCAGAAGAGCCAGGAGGGAAAGCTGGTGCTGGCATTCTTCAGCACACAGTCAGCTTTGCAACGGTGCCTCCATCATTGCTTTCACTGCTCACTTTCATACCTGAAAGAGAGTTTGAATGAAACCTCTCCGAAGCCTGCACTCTGCTGCCCAGCAACGCAGGGCGTAGATGCAGAAGGTTTGGCTTCTGTTCTCACAGCCGAAGAGGCAGGAGGGAAAGGTGGTGCTAGTGATCTTCAGAACAGAGTCAGCTTTGCAACACTATGTCCATCCTTACTCTCAGGGCTCACTTTCCTACGTGAGTTTGCATTTGAATGCTACCTCTCAGGAGCTTGCTGTCTGCTGCCCAGCAGCACACTGAGTAGAGCACGAACTTTTGGCCTCTGTTCTCCCAGCCGAAGAGCCAGGAGGGAAAGCTGGGGCTGGGAATCTTCAGCACACAGTCAGCTTTGCAACGGAGTCAGCATCTGTGCTGTCTCTCCTAGCTTTCAAACCTAAAAGTGCATTTGAATGCAAGCTCTCCAGAGCCTGCTCTCGGCTGCCCAGCAGCATAGTGAGTAGAGCACCAATGTTTGGGTTCTGCTCCCACAGTAGAAGAGCCAGGAGGGAAAGCTGGCACTCGGATTCTTCAGCACACAGTCAGCTTTACAACAGTGCCTCCATCATTGCTGTCACTGCTCACTTTCATACCTGAGAGTTTCAATGAAACCTCTCGGAAGCCTGCACTTTGCTGCCCAGCAGCACTCTGAGTAGAGCATGAACTTTTGGCCTCTGCTCCCACAGCAGAAGAGCCAGGATGAAAAGCTGGTGCTGGCATTCTTCAGCACACAGTCAGCTTTGCAACGGTGCCTCCATCATTGCTTTCACTGCTCACTTTCATACCTGAAAGAGTTTGAATGAAACCTCTTCGAAGTCTGCACTCTGCTGCCCAGCAACGCAGGGCGTAGATGCAGAAGGTTTGGCTTCTGTTCTCACAGCCGAAGAGGCAGGAGGGAAAGGTGGTGCTAGTGATCTTCAGAACAGAGTCAGCTTTGCAACACTATGTCCATCCTTACTCTCAGGGCTCACTTTCCTACGTGAGTTTGCATTTGAATGCTACCTCTCAGGAGCTTGCTGTCTGCTGCCCAGCAGCACACTGAGTAGAGCACGAACTTTTGGCCTCTGTTCTCCCAGCCGAAGAGCCAGGAGGGAAAGCTGGGGCTGGGAATCTTCAGCACACAGTCAGCTTTGCAACGGAGTCACCATCTGTGCTCTCTGAGCTTTCAAACCTAAAAGTGCATTTGAATGCAAGCTCTCCAGAGCCTGCTCTCGGCTGCCCAGCAGCATAGTGAGTGGAGCACCAACGTTTGGGTTCTGCTCCCACAGTAGAAGAGCCAGGAGGGAAAGATCGTGCTGGGCCTCTTCAGCACACAGTCAGCTTTACAAGGGTGTCAGCATCATGCCTGTTCACTGCTCACTTTCATAAGTAAAAGTCTATTTGAATTGTACCTCTCCGGAGCTTGCTCTAGGGGACCCAGGAGCACAGCGAGGAGGGCACGAACGTTTGCCCTCTGTTCCCACAGCCGAAGACGAATGAAAAAAGCTGGTGCTGGGCCTCTTCAGCACCCAGCTTTGCAACGGTGCCTCCATCATTGCAGTTTCTCCTCGGTTTAATGCCTAAAAGACAATTTGAATAAAAACTGGAGGTCACTCTCAGCTGCCCAGCAGCACAGTGAATAGAGCACGAA
>NW_026915117.1:0-5910 GCF_034315485.1 Pezoporus occidentalis | reverse complement strand
CCCACATTAGAAGAAACGCTCCAGAGCCGGCTCTCGGCTGCGCAGCAGCACTCTGAGTAGAGCATGAACTTTTGGCCTCTGCTCCCACAGCAGAAGAGCCGGGAGGGAAAGCTGGGGCTGGCATTCTTCAGCACAAAGTCAGCTTTGCAACGGTGCCTCCATCATTGCTTTCACTGCTCACTTTCATACCTGAAAGAGAGTTTGAATGAAACCTCTCCGAAGCCTGCACTCTGCTGCCCAGCAACGCAGTGCGTAGATGCAGAAGGTTTGGCTTCTGTTCTCACAGCCGAAGAGGCAGGAGGGAAAGGTGGTGCTAGTGATCTTCAGAACAGAGTCAGCTTTGCAACACTATATCCATCCTTACTCTCAGGGCTCACTTTCATACGTGAGTTTGCATTTGAATGCTACCTCTCAGGAGCTTGCTGTCTGCTGCCCAGCAGCACACTGAGTAGAGCACGAACTTTTGGCCTCTGTTCTCCCAGCCGAAGAGCCAGGAGGGAAAGCTGGGGCTGGGAATCTTCAGCACACAGTCAGCTTTGCAACGGAGTCACCATCTGTGCTGTCTCTCCTAGCTTTCAAACCTAAAAGTGCATTTGAATGCAAGCTCTCCAGAGCCTGCTCTCGGCTGCCCAGCAGCATAGTGAGTAGAGCACCAATGTTTGGGTTCTGCTCCCACAGTAGAAGAGCCAGGAGGGAAAGCTGGCACTCGGATTCTTCAGCACACAGTCAGCTTTACAACAGTGCCTCCATCATTGCTGTCACTGCTCACTTTCATACCTGAGAGTTTCAATGAAACCTCTCGGAAGCCTGCACTTTGCTGCCCAGCAGCTCTCTGAGTAGAGCATGAACGTTTGGCCTCTGCTCCCACAGCAGAAGAGCCAGGATGAAAAGCTGGTGCTGGCATTCTTCAGCACACAGTCAGCTTTGCAAAGGTGCCTCCATTCCTGGTGTCACTGCCCACTTTCAACAGGAAAAACCTCAGAATGCATTCGCTCCAGAGCCTGCTCTCGGCTGCGCAGCAGCACAGTGAGTAGAGCATGAACTTTTGGCCTCTGCTCCCACAGCAGAAGAGCCAGGAGGGAAAGCTGGTGCTGGCATTCTTCAGCACACAGTCAGCTTTGCAACGGTGCCTCCATCATCGCTTTCACTGCTCACTTTCATACCTGAAAGAGAGTTTGAATGAAACCTCTCCGAAGCCTGCACTCTGCTGCCCAGCAACGCAGTGCGTAGATGCAGAAGGTTTGGCTTCTGTTCTCACAGCCGAAGAGGCAGGAGGGAAAGGTGGTGCTAGTGATCTTCAGAACAGAGTCAGCTTTGCAACACTACGTCCATCCTTACTCTCAGGGCTCACTTTCCTACGTGAGTTTGCATTTGAATGCTACCTCTCAGGAGCTTGCTGTCTGCTGCCCAGCAGCACACTGAGTAGAGCACAAACTTTTGGCCTCTGTTCTCACAGCCGAAGAGCCAGGAGGGAAAGCTGGGGCTGGGAATCTTCAGCACACAGTCAGCTTTGCAACGGAGTCACCATCTGTGCTCTCTGAGCTTTCAAACCTAAAAGTGCATTTGAATGCAAGATCTCCAGAGCCTGCTCTCGGCTGCCCAGCAGCATAGTGAGTGGAGCACCAACGTTTGGGTTCTGCTCCCACAGTAGAAGAGCCAGGAGGGAAAGATCGTGCTGGGCCTCTTCAGCACACAGTCAGCTTTACAAGGGTGTCAGCATCATGCCTGTTCACTGCTCACTTTCATAAGTAAAAGTCTATTTGAATTGTACCTCTCCGGGGCTTGCTCTAGGGGACCCAGGAGCACAGCGAGGAGGGCACGAACGTTTGCCCTCTGTTCCCACAGCCGAAGACGAATGAAAAAAGCTGGTGCTGGGCCTCTTCAGCACCCAGCTTTGCAACGGTGCCTCCATCATTGCAGTTTCTCCTCGGTTTAATGCCTAAAAGACAATTTGAATAAAACCTGGAGGTCACTCTCAGCTGCCCAGCAGCACAGTGAGTAGAGCATGAACGTGTGGCCTCTGCTCCCACATTAGAAGAGAAAAAAGGGAAAGCTGGTGCTGGGATTCTTCAGCACACAGTCAGCTTTGCAACGGTGCCTCCATCATTGCTTTCACTGCTCACTTTCATACCTGAAAGAGAGTTTGAATGAAACCTCTCTGCACTCTGCTGCCAGCAAGCCGTGATGCAGAAGGTTTGGCTTCTCTGCTGGTGCTAGTGATCTTCAGCAGCACTCTGGGCTCACTTTCCTACGTGAGTTTGCATCATGAGGAGCGTCTGGCCTCTGCTCCCACAGCCGAAGAGCCAGGAGAGAAAGCACACAGTGCTTTGCTGGCAATCTCTCTGAGCACATGCAGTCAGCTTTGCAACTTTGTCACCAGCAGTGCTGGGCCTGCACACAGTCTTTACAAGGGTGTCAGCATCATGGTTCACTGCTCACTTTCATAAGTAAAAGTCTAAATTGTAGTCTCCGGGGCTTGCTCTAGGGGACCCAGGAGCACAGCGAGGAGGGCACGAACGTTTGCCCTCTGTTCCCACAGCTCTCTGGGCCTCTTCAGCACCCAGGTTTGCAACGGTGCCTCCATCACTGCAGTTTCTCCTCGGTTTAATGCCTAAAAGACAATTTGAATAAAACCTGGAGGTCACTCTCAGCTGCCCAGCAGCACAGTGAGTAGAGCACAAACGTTTGGCCTCTGCTCACACAGCCGAAGAGCCAGGCGTGAAAGCTTGTGCTACTAATCTTCAGCACACAGTCAGCTTTGCAAAGGTGCCTCCATTCCTGGTGTCACTGCCCGCTGTCAACCGGAAAAACCTCAGAATGCATTCGCTCCAGAGCCTGCTCTCGCCTGCGCAGCAGCACAGTGAGTAGAGCATGAACTTTTGGCCTCTGCTCCCACAGCAGAAGAGCCAGGATGAAAAGCTGGTGCTGGCATTCTTCAGCACAAAGTCAGCTTTGCAACGGTGCCTCCATCATTGCTTTCACTGCTCACTTTCATACCTGAAAGAGAGTTTGAATGAAACCTCTCCGAAGCCTGCACTCTGCTGCCCAGCAACGCAGTGCGTAGATGCAGAAGGTTTGGCTTCTGTTCTCACAGCCGAAGAGGCAGGAGGGAAAGGTGGTGCTAGTGATCTTCAGAACAGAGTCAGCTTTGCAACACTATGTCCATCCTTACTCTCAGGGCTCACTTTCCTACGTGAGTTTGCATTTGAACGCTACCTCTCAGGAACTTGCTGTCTGCTGCCCAGCAGCACACTGAGTAGAGCACAAACTTTTGGCCTCTGTTCTCACAGCCGAAGAGCCAGGAGGGAAAGCTGGGGCTGGGAATCTTCAGCACACAGTCAGCTTTGCAACGGAGTCACCATCTGTGCTCTCTGAGCTTTCAAACCTAAAAGTGCATTTGAATGCAAGCTCTCCAGAGCCTGCTCTCGGCTGCCCAGCAGCATAGTGAGTAGAGCACCAACGTTTGGGTTCTGCTCCCACAGTAGAAGAGCCAGGAGGGAAAGCTGGCACTCGGATTCTTCAGCACACAGTCAGCTTTACAACAGTGCCTCCATCATTGCTGTCACTGCTCACTTTCATACCTGAGAGTTTCAATGAAACCTCTCGGAAGCCTGCACTTTGCTGCCCAGCAGCTCTCTGAGTAGAGCATGAACGTTTGGCCTCTGCTCCCACAGCAGAAGAGCCAGGATGAAAAGCTGGTGCTGGCATTCTTCAGCACACAGTCAGCTTTGCAACGGTGCCTCCATCATTTCTTTTACTGCTCACTTTCATACCTGAAAGAGAGTTTGAATGAAACCTCTTCGAAGCCTGCACTCTGCTGCCCAGCAACGCAGTGCGTAGATGCAGAAGGTTTGGCTTCTGTTCTCACAGCCGAAGAGGCAGGAGGGAAAGGTGGTGCTAGTGATCTTCAGAACAGAGTCAGCTTTGCAACACTATGTCCATCCTTACTCTCAGGGCTCACTTTCATACGTGAGTTTGCATTGAATGCTACCTCTCAGGAGCTTGCTGTCTGCTGCCCAGCAGCACACTGAGTAGAGCACAAACTTTTGGCCTCTGTTCTCACAGCCGAAGAGCCAGGAGGGAAAGCTGGGGCTGGGAATCTTCAGCACACAGTCAGCTTTGCAACGGAGTCACCATCTGTGCTCTCTGAGCTTTCAAACCTAAAAGTGCATTTGAATGCAAGATCTCCAGAGCCTGCTCTCGGCTGCCCAGCAGCACAGTGAGTAGAGCACCAACGTTTGGGTTCTGCTCCCACAGTAGAAGAGCCAGGAGGGAAAGATCGTGCTGGGCCTCTTCAGCACACAGTCAGCTTTACAAGGGTGTCAGCATCATGCCTGTTCACTGCTCACTTTCATAAGTAAAAGTCTCTTTGAATTGTACCTCTCCGGGGCTTGCTCTAGGGGACCCAGGAGCACAGCGAGGAGGGCACGAACGTTTGCCCTCTGTTCCCACAGCCGAAGACGAATGAAAAAAGCTGGTGCTGGGCCTCTTCAGCACCCAGCTTTGCAACGGTGCCTCCATCATCGCTTTCACTGCTCACTTTCATACCTGAAAGAGAGTTTGAATGAAACCTCTCCGAAGCCTGCACTCTGCTGCCCAGCAACGCAGTGCGTAGATGCAGAAGGTTTGGCTTCTGTTCTCACAGCCGAAGAGGCAGGAGGGAAAGGTGGTGCTAGTGATCTTCAGAACAGAGTCAGCTTTGCAACACTACGTCCATCCTTACTCTCAGGGCTCACTTTCCTACGTGAGTTTGCATTTGAATGCTACCTCTCAGGAGCTTGCTGTCTGCTGCCCAGCAGCACACTGAGTAGAGCACAAACTTTTGGCCTCTGTTCTCACAGCCGAAGAGCCAGGAGGGAAAGCTGGGGCTGGGAATCTTCAGCACACAGTCAGCTTTGCAACGGAGTCACCATCTGTGCTCTCTGAGCTTTCAAACCTAAAAGTGCATTTGAATGCAAGATCTCCAGAGCCTGCTCTCGGCTGCCCAGCAGCATAGTGAGTGGAGCACCAACGTTTGGGTTCTGCTCCCACAGTAGAAGAGCCAGGAGGGAAAGATCGTGCTGGGCCTCTTCAGCACACAGTCAGCTTTACAAGGGTGTCAGCATCATGCCTGTTCACTGCTCACTTTCATAAGTAAAAGTCTATTTGAATTGTACCTCTCCGGGGCTTGCTCTAGGGGACCCAGGAGCACAGCGAGGAGGGCACGAACGTTTGCCCTCTGTTCCCACAGCCGAAGACGAATGAAAAAAGCTGGTGCTGGGCCTCTTCAGCACCCAGCTTTGCAACGGTGCCTCCATCATTGCAGTTTCTCCTCGGTTTAATGCCTAAAAGACAATTTGAATAAAACCTGGAGGTCACTCTCAGCTGCCCAGCAGCACAGTGAGTAGAGCACGAACGTTTGGCCTCTGCTCCCACATTAGAAGAGAACAAAGGGAAAGCTGGTGCTGGGATTCTTCAGCACACAGTCAGCTTTACAACGGTGCCTCCATCATTGCTGTCTCTGCTCACTTTCATACCTGAAAGAGAGTTTGAATGAATCCTCTCGGAAGCCTGCACTCTGCTGCCCAGCAGCACTCTGAGGAGATCATGAACGTCTGGCCTCTGCTCCCACAGCAGAAGAGCCAGGAGAGAAAGCTGCTTCTGGCAATCTTCAGCACATAGTCAGCTTTGCAACTTTGTCACCAGCAGTGCTGTGGCTCCTCGGTTTCATAGCTAAAAGTTCATTTGAGTCGTACCTCTCCGGATGGTGTCTAAGCTGCCCAGCAGCACAGTGAGTAGAGCACAAACGTTTGGCCTCTGCTCACACATCCGAAGAGCCAGGCGTGAAAGCTTGTGCTACTAATCTTCAGCACACAGTCAGCTTTGCAAAGGTGCCTCCATTCCTGGTGTCACTGCCCGCTGTCAACCGGA